>NC_057809.1:569233493-569238916 GCF_018294505.1 Triticum aestivum | reverse complement strand
ACATAGATGAGGGTTTTGGCCCGCCAGATATGCATGCTATGTGCCAGCGCCCCTCGATTCTTGTTGCATCCTAAATTTTGGTTTTCAAAATTTCGTGGTCCCTCAAGTGTGTAAACTATCTAAATTTGTTCCTTCATTCCATTGCAAGTAATTTTGGCGACCATGTCGTGGAACATTCTTACATGTAGCAACCAAGTCAGCATGAAAATGAGAAAGGAAAACTAAAACAAAACGAATAACTTGAAGGGTTTTTTTGCAAATGAAACCAATTAACATAATTTTGGGTGGAAATATATTTTACATTCTCTAATTTGTATGGAACTTATATGGGGAAAAGTGCATACTGAAAAAAAAATAAAAAGATTTTGTAAAAAGGAAGGTTTGCAAAAATGTAGGTAATATGAAGATAGAAGAGAAGATATTATCAAGTTTAGGAAATACCGAAATAGAGGTTTATTCCAAAAGGTATTGGTAATGTTAAAATCCCAACTCCAGGTTTTTAAGCATGGCAAATCATAGTTTTTATGGCTATTTATGTTGGTGTGAGGATGAAGAATTTACTTTGCAAACATCGCAATTTCCTGGCAAAAAGATAAACTAAGGCAGATTTTCCATGATTGTCAACTAAACTTGCCATCCTCGACAAACATAAATTGCCATAAAAAATGTTCGATTAGCCATGGTAAAAAAACTGAAGTCAGATTTGTAGTTGAGTTCAAAGGTATTGGAAAATACGGCAATTTTGATGAAAATTTAGAAATAAAACCTATGTTACTTTACTGGAAATCCATGGTTTTGCAAAAGTTAACCAAATTTCAAGATTTTTTGGTTGAAATATTTCTATTTTTAAAATTTTTAATATTCCTAAAATCTTAGTCGGTTTACTAAAATATTTAGGTTTGCCAATTTACCATTTCTCTAAATTATTATTGATTTTGTGTTGATTGGGCTGCCACCTGGGAAATTGCCATCACTTCATCCCGGCAACCACTTTCAATAGAGCAATGGACCAAATGTACTGAATTATACTGTTTGGACATGTGACGAGCCAAGACTTATGACGATATATTGTACTGGTAATTAAACTTAGACCTATGCAATAGTTGAGGGACTAAAACTTTGTTTTTTTTCTATAAACTACTCCCTCCGTCCGCGAATAAGTGTATTTCTAGCCTTTGTTCTAAGTCAAAGTTTTAAAATTTTGACCAAATATATACAAAAGAGTAGTAACATATATGACATAAAATTGATATATTATGAAATTACAATTCAAAACGAATCTAGTGATACTAATTTAGTGTCATAAATGCGAAAATCCATTTCTGCACCCGAGCTCATCTGCACCCGCGACGACGAAAAAAATCAAAACAAATACTAGAAAGATTCAAAAAATTCCAAATAAAATTTGTGTGATAGACATTTTGATGCGTGAGGCCCGCTCCAAATTTTAAGTCATTTGGACATATGAGCAGCTCTCAGCAAAAAAGACAAATTGGGGGTCTGTAAAAATGTTTACTGTTCATGTACTGTTTTGGTCCGATTTGTCTTTTTTGCTGAGAGCTTCTCATATGTCCAAATGACTTGAAATTTGGGGCGGGCCTCACGCATCAAATTGTCTACCATACAAATTTTATTTGGAATTTTCTGAATTTGTTTTGAATTTTTTATGAATTTTTTTCTAACCGGGTGCAGATGAGCCTGGGCACCAAAACGCCCTACTACCTATAAAGTTGGTCAAAGTTTTAAAACTTTGACTTAAGACAAAAGTTAGAAGTACACTTATTCATGGACGGAGCGAGTAAGCAAGACAAGTACTCCATTGATGATATTGTAGGGGAAATAATGATCTAGATGCAATTTCAATACATGACACAAAAGAATAATTCAGAATTTGGCACTCCCTTGGATCCATATTAATTGTCGCTGATTACTACAACTAAAGCAGCGACAATTCATCTGAATCGGAGGGAGTAATGCAATTTGTACAAGAGACCTACTACTAGCTGTGGTCCTATATCCTTGCCTTTTTGTGTTTGCTACATGCATGTGTGGTTGCCCCTTTGGGTACCATGCATGGAGTGCAAGTAGTAAAACAGAGGAAGTAGGGGAATGGCGATATGACTTTACCTTCGGGACCGCACGTATAAATGATGCCCGTAGTGCCCTCAATGCCATCTTGTAGAAAAGCTACGTGCTCTTAAGCAATGGCCGTAGCATACGGGGTCGTTCAACAGAACGGACCGGTTCACATGTGTTGCTACCTACAGTACCACCTAACCAATTGAATTAGCTAGTGTGCTGAAAAACTCAAGGACGCTGCCCAAAAACTGCAGTTGCACAGTATTACTCGCTGCCTTGTTCGGATGTCCTAAACGAAATTAACACCTGCACGCTGTCATTCTGATAAACGTCGATGGAGCAAAACTTCGTGTGGTACTACAAACCTAACGCGCGCTTGACGCTTCGCTCGATGAGGCGCTTGCCATGTCGCTTGTTCCACGGACGCACCACGTTACAGCACAGCACTCAAACACGTACTACCACTGATAGCTTTTGAGGACCATCTTCCTTTTTTTCCGGGGAACCATCGACGTGTACTTTCCAGAACGCATAGCTCACATCGACATCCATTCCCAACAGCTATGAATTCCCGGTAGTTCGCGGCCAGGTGGGTTCACGGGCTAGAGCATATGCACATTCATGCCGATTGCACCGTACGCGCAACGGCCCGACCTATACTAGCCGTACGACCCAACTTACGTGGTAGTAGCTCGGAGAATTTACAGCGTTCTGGACGCCCGTTCGCCCGCTCCGACGTGCGTGCGTACGTGGTAATATGTGCCGACGTGCCCGTGGATTGTGGCCGCGCGGCCGGCGACTCTCCCCTGCCACTGCCAGCCGGAGGCACGCACGTACGCGCGCGTAGGGTAAGGGCAGTCGATGGCGGATTCGATCGAGCCAGCCGAGCGACGCACTACGGCGCACACGTCGTCGAGTGGACGTCAGGACGTGCTGGTTCGATCGATCGAGAGGGAGAACATGATGGTGCCGACTTGCGATGGATGGATGGATGGATGGATGCCGGCCGGTACTCGGTCGACCGCTGAGGTCTAGCTAGTTGGTCGCCCAACCCTTTTGTTTGGTCCCCGAGCTCGGTGCACTTGTACTGCGTGCAACTGGATGGATGTTCGGGGAAGGGAATTTACGTGGGCAGCCCCGTTCCCGTGCTGGATGGAGGCGGGTAAGTACGGCTCACAGGCTTAACTAGGACGTGGAAAGCAGTGACTTTATCTCGGAACATGCTTCACTAGTAGTACAAACTCTACCCACTCTTGCCACTGTTTTTTTTTCCTCTTCTTCAAATTATGCAGGGATAGCAGAAATAGGAATGATAAACATGCCACAAATTTAACGGCGCAAATACATGCGTTACCCCACTACAACCTCCGTCTGGAATTAACTGTTGTTGAAAGGAGTGTATCTAGCGAGTATTTGCATACTATATACTCCAGTAATTCAATCTCTAGTCATTCTTAATTCGTCACACCTAGGATACGTTCTATCTCCAAAAGGAAGAAAGGAAGCATTTCATCTTATTTCGAGCATTCCTGCGTTTGGTACAGTTAGGCATGAAGACATGAATCCCAACAACAAAAGCATGCCAATAGTACGTATCAGTCACTGACAGGAACCTTCAACCCCACCCCTGACCCCCAGGCCACAACGCAACGGCCCTTCCCAACCAATCAGGCACGTCGGCCTAACCAAATATCTCCAACAATCCGATCTCCCCGTAGCTCCGTGGATCATGTGAGCACGCAGCACCCACCACACCTCACCTCTTTGCAGTTGAATCTCGCCACCGATCACTGACTGACGTGCATGCAGCCTCTGACAAGCTGAGGTGGTCCTAGGTAGGAAGAGTCGAGTGGTAGTGGAGAGATCTGCCGCCCGACAGCAAGATCAGACCCATATTTATGCTTTGAGGAGAACACCACCCAAAAAGCCTACCCCCTCCCTATCTGCATTCACAGCTTGACGCGGCCCTGCACTTGTCACCATATGGAGTATCTGCATCACCACACCACCAGATGAGATCCTCTGCGCCAAAAACCTCCGGTCAACTTTTATATGGCCGCCGTGCTCTCCAGGAGAGGGACAGCGCATGGAGCACCAAAATATTTCCGTGGAAAATCAGTGGATATGTGAGTTGAATATTACTACGCGCCGTGGATGGAAAGGCGAGTGAAGTCGTAGGCAGTGTCGTGCTGTGCATGCCTCGCCTTTTATGCAAAGGGGGTTGCTGGCCATGGTTATGATCACCAATCGGGGAGTGATTGGCTGCGGCATGTTTGGTCCCAATTAAGCGGCGAGCGCTGCGGCATCCAAAGTCCCGTCTTAAAAAGCTAAAGGAGACAGGGAGCTCCATCAATAGGGCTGGAACTCGATGGTTGTTCCGGACTGCCGCCCCTGGCTTGCTTTGGCATCTGATGTGACCATTTACTAGCCACTGGCCGACGGCAACTCCTGTGATACTCCTACCACATCACAGGGCCATTCTTCCACACCCAAAAAAGGTAGAAAATGACATATGTCTATCTATTATTACAAAAAAATATTAAGAGCATCTACACCCGAACATTGCAAATCCGGCCCCTCAAACATCCACGGACGTGCCCGGGCGTGTCCGCGTGCACTGACAGGCACGTCTAAATTAGCCATTTTGCATCCGCCTCTCTCATATTTCATCCTCTAGATCCATACAAAGCATGCAAAAAAAATCCTACGTACTAGTTTACTACATCTACGTACTACCCTACCTACTATTCGTCGTCGGAGATGTCCACGACAACGGTGCCGGACGTCGGCTGGACGGGCGGGTAGGAGGGCTCCGGCTCATCCTCCTCCTACTCGACCTCATCCATGTAGGCGAACATCTCTGCCTCCTCCACAACCTCCTGCGCCTTCATCTCCTGCCGGCGAGGGCTTCTTTCCTTCGCAGTCGACTTCGGCCGGAAGGAATCGAGGATGGCCTGCTGCTCCGTCTGCAGATCCCCATCGCCAGCGTCCCCCGCATCCTTCTCCTTCGGCTCATCCTCCTCCCCCTCCTCCTCCTCCTCCAACTCCTTCTCCGCATCCACTGCATCCGGAGGTAGCCCCGTGGCGATCCGGGCTTTGCGTCTAGCCCGGATCTGCTCTAGATGCTCGAGTCGGCGCTTTGTCGTCAGAAAGGGCTTGCTCCTGACCCGGTGGTGTGGGGGCATGGCTACTAGGCGGACAGGTGAAGTGGAAAGTGGTGACGGCGACGAACAGGAGGAGGAAAATGTGGATGGATGATAGGGTCTCGGTGCCGCCGGTCAAATTAAATAGCCGGACAATGCACTACGCGGCCCGCCGGAGTTGTGACACGCGGCGCCACCGGT
>NC_057809.1:569210251-569233162 GCF_018294505.1 Triticum aestivum | reverse complement strand
AGGTCCGATTGTAGATGCTCTAAGCAAGAAGATGAACTCGAATATGAAGACAGTCAAGTGTTGTGACAAATGGCCGTCGGCAACCCTGAACAACCACTTGCACACTGCGACAATCACTCAGCGTACGGGCACAGCCCAAAAATGAATAAGACTTGTGGTGCAAATAAAAGCATGTCCTGCGTGCGCAGTGAAAATTAGGCATATGTACACGCCATGTTCTCCTCTCTGCCATCTTTGGAGGCAGCGGGCGAGCGGGCGGACGAGAGAGACAGGCTGTGCGGCAGAACCACAGAAAGCGGAGAAAGCTCCGTCGCCCGCCCGCCCGCCCGAAAATGACATGCATGCCATGTCCTTTTCCGGAGAGTTAGGGCATCTCCAGCCGCGTTTCTAGGAAGGTCTTTTCAGGCGTTTTTTTTACGCCGGTGTTGAAAAATCGGTCCAGTCGTGTCCCTAGGAGTTTGATTTTCGTCGGCTTGGGCCGAAAACAGCGCCGGCAGACCCAGGCCGAACCCGGCGCGCTGGGGGCGCCCGGGGGCGCCGGGGCGAACTGTTTTGACGCGAAACAGCCGCGGGTCCGCCCTGTCAGCGACTCTACCCTCTTCTCGCCCCTTTGTCGTCCTCATCGCCTCGTTTCCCGCGGCGAATCAATGCCAAAGCTGCCGCGCTGCCGCGCCGGTCAGCCTGCGCCATTGATGCCTCACGGGCGGCGCAGTGAAGACCGGATGACGCGCGTCCCTCGCCCTCCCTCGCCCGCCACGCGTACTCACGGCGACTCGTGCACGGGCGGCGCCTCGGCCTATATAAGACGCGCCCCAGCGCACTCGGCGACTCGCACTCTCTCGCCGTCGTCGTTCCTCCCTCTCCTCTCTCTCGCTGTCTCCAGTTCATCACACCCATGGCCGAGCGCTTCTCAGGTGACGGCGCAGCGGCGAACGGCTTCGGCCGCCGCCATCTTCACGAGAACGAGGCTCGCCTTCTTTTCGAGGCCGAGTACCCGGTCCCGCCGGACATGCGGGTGTCCGGGGCGTGGAGGATCAGCGCCGGCGGCGTGCCGGTGCCCCCGATACCCACCGGCGCGGCGTGGCATGCGGAGATCGCACACATCCGCTCGTCCCTGCCGCGTGCGGCGAGGGAGGGGCCACGGTACGTCCCCGACAGCCCGCTCTGGGAGCCTTATTTCCGCCGCACACCGAGCAGCTCGAGGCCACCAATGGCGTCGAGCCCTCTGGCAGGCTCAACGCCGTCGGCCGGCGTCGGTGGTGGGGCATGCCCGGGCGCACGTTGGAGGCCGTCCTCGAGTACATCGAGGGCGGCAACACGCCGCGCCACGAGTACCCCGCTCCCCCGTCCTTCCCACGCCGCCGGGGAAGCTCCTGGACCCCGAGGCGCATGGAGACCGGGGGGTCCTCCTCCTCGTCCGGCAGCCCCCCCTACCTCCGCCCCGTCAAGCCGGAGCCCCAGGGCACGCCTGTCAGCGCGCGCACCCGCAGCTCCGGCGTCCGCATCGGCGACAACGCCTCCCCCACCGGCCGCTTCGTCCTCGTCGAGCCCAAGCCCAAGCCGGAGCCCGGCCTCCCCGTGGAGTACGAGGAGATAGCCCGGCGTGGCTTCTCCTACGAGGACGCCCTGCGGTGGGCACGGGACGACTACCTTCGTGACGAGATGGTCCGGCAGCGCCGGGCCCTGGAGGAGATCGCCGCCCGCAAGCGTGGGCGCGAGGACGAGCACGGCGCCGTGGTCCTCGACAGCGACGACGACGCCCCCGGACCGTCCAACCCGCCACGCCAACCGGGGGAGGAATGCAGCAGGGACGGCGGAGGCGTCGGCGGGGGCGACGACGACGACGGCGGCGGCGGTGACTACACGCGGTTCTACAGCCTCCTCGGCATGTAGAACCGCGTGGGCGGGCGGCGAGGGAGACGGCGGGGATAGCCCGCGATAATTTTTCCTTTTTTTGTAAAATATGTTTAAATTTGAACGAACCCGAACATGTTTGCGTTGTGTTTGTGTCGAATTTAAACATTTTAAAAACCCATGGGGCCGCGACTGGGGGGCATCACGCCCCCAGTGCGCGGTTTAGCGTCGGTACGCTCTCAAAGGATGATTTTTTGCCCCTTCTGAAGAGCCAACGGCTGGAGATGCCCTTACATGTGACCATTACGTCGCCGGCGATCGACGCCGCCACCACCACTCTCCGGCCCGCCCCGCCCCGCCGCTGCTGCGACGACTGCAAACCCCATCGCAGCTCTGCAGTAGCAACAGTAGGTTTGAGGTGAACTTGCCCACACGGCACACGTACTTTTCAGGCAGTTCTTTCCAGCCTAGCCTAGCTGACGTGCATATTTCTCCACCCGTCCACGACCACTCCACTGTTCGGTTGACCTGTCGCCGTCCGGCCAGTACGTGCGTGCGTGCAACTCTTTTTTACCATACCATGCACATGTGAAAAGGCGTGCCGGGGAGAAGCAAAACGCGTGAGTGACCAGTGAGTGTAAAAAACGGAGGAGGTCGACCTTGTCTGCGCGGCGCGATCGACACGTCCCGGTCGAGAATATTTGGCGACGCATGCAAGATCTCCGCGGTGGGCCGCGATCGACGTCGTCGCCGTGCGCGATAGCGGCGCGCATCCGGCCTGCAGGGGGAGGGGCGGTACGTCGGGTCGCCGTCACGCCGCTGTGGCCACAACTGTAGCCTACTGGCGCCCGAGCTGGTACCGGTACTGGAACTCGGTACATGGTATGGTGCCCATGCCCCAGATGCACGTCGATCTACATAAATGTTTCCACCTTTGTGTGTCGACCGCATCAACCACCCTCCGTTTGCACAGTAGGGTAGTACGTACTCCCCTCGTCTGCATTTTCTTAAATTGTTCGTTCTGCATGCTGTGCCTGACCGGTGGGACCGGACCGGCCGGTCTTTCTATACGAAATGTGTATGCAATACTCTAAGACTACTTTAATAAACTACTAATTGAGCATCTGTATGCGCGCTTGTGTCTGTATTGATGCTCAAAAAATTCGATGCTCTGGCTCGTGTTTCTGTCTATTAGATCTACTTGAGATAAGTACCATGTTGCATGCACTGATATTTTTACCGTGCTACGGACGCGAGAAAAATACTACAGGCAAGGTGTACCGAAACACACACATGAGGTCTGCACGTACGTACGTAAGTACCAGCAGCAATGAAATCAAAGGAGGAGATCTCATCGGTGTCACCATTACGTACTTGTCGCGAGCAAGGCGAGACACATGCATGTACTGGCTCATGTTTGGTGCCATGTACTTATGTCCAAACGGACCTAGTTCTTCAAGATAACACGCTGGTTCGGAAAACATAGCGCGCGGTTGGGGTTGGAACAAGCACGCACGGTACGTACGTCATTCACGGCTTCAATTTACGCGCCCTACAAGCTTGAAAACATATGAGATTATTGATGTCTGTCCGATTCCGATCGATCGGGACATCAATGCCCCATCGATCGATTGGTCACAAGTTGAAGAAACTATAGATATACTCTCTGGCTACTTGGTGAGCCATGTACTTCACGTTCCTATTGGAACAGCTACTAGATGAACTACAACGACAGAGATATTTATTTCGCATCTCACTTTTTTGAGTTGGCACGGATAGGGCCAGTTGAAATCGGCATCCAGGAGGAGCAAGGGAGCTAGCAAAACCTGCTACTAGCATGGCTGCAATCGCTCCAGGAGTTACTGACCATGACAGCTTTTCACCATCAAATATATGTGTATGACTCCGATTAATGTCCTTTTCGAGTTCATTATCAGGCAAAATATCTTTCACACTAAAAAACCAGGCAAAAAACTCATAGTATAAAATGGAGTTTCCTAAAAAAAAATCCCAAATGTTAAAAATCTGACGTCGGATTTTGAAGTATTCCGAGCGAACGCTCTCAGGCACGTCAGATCCCACGAACGAATCCTAAAGTGTTTGTCTCAAACGCACCCTCCGAGCGAAGTACGAATGACGACGGTAATTGGTTCTCCTAGGATGGCATTCTGAGCGAGCACGTTCGGAGGCGAAATTTTCTGTTTTTAGAGTATGGTAATTCCCATCTTTTTCGTTCCACGAAGCATGTCAATTCCCACTTTTTTGAGTTGGCACGGATACAGCCAGTTAAAATCGGCATCCTGGAGGAGCAAGGGAGCAAAACCTAATACTAGCATGGCTGCACTAGCTCCAGTAGTTACTAACGATGACAGCTTTTCACCATCAAATATATGTATATGAATGCAATTAAAGTCGTTTTCGAGTTCATTATCAGGCAAAATATCTTTCACACAAAAAAATCAGGCAAAATGTCATTGTATGTATGAAGTTTCCTAATATATTTTCCCAAATGCTAAAATTCTGATGTCAGATTTTGAAGGATTCCTCGCGAACGCCCTCATGCATGTCGGATCCCATGAACAAATCCTAAAGCTTTTGCCTCAAACGCACCTGCCCAATGAAGTACGAGTGACGACAGTAATTGGTTCTCCCAAGATGGAGCACATTTGGAGACGACACATTCTGTTTTTAGAGCATGGCAATTCCCACCTTTTCGTTGGATAAAGCATGGCAATTCTCTTCAGCCAGCATGGAAAATTTCACCATTTTTCAGGCTAGCAATTCTTCATGTTGTAATCATGGCAAATCCCCGAAAACACATGTCTCCTGCAGCATGGCAAAATTTACTTTAGAACATGACAAATCCTTATGTAACAACATGGTATCGGTTTTTGCAAGACAATTCTGGAGCGTTTGATGTGAGTGGTTTTTTTGATCGAATGAAAGTGTTCATTCGTTCTTACTCCCTCCGTTCGGAAATACTTGTCCTAAAAATGGTTGTATCTAGACTTAAAACAAGTCTAGATACAACCATTTCTAGGACAAGTATTTCCGAACGAAGGGATTACATGGCTGGGGGGCGATAGTTCTCTCCGATGACCTCCCGGAAGACATGTCAACACGCTATTGGGGTCCAAGATTTTTGTGCGGACTAACGGTATACTTAAGAAGGATTCGCTATGTATTTAGCGAGTTGTTGACGTGATGGTTTAGGATTAAAATAGGCTGAGGGCCCACCCCGGCGAAATTCAAGGTGGGAGGGGTGCCGGGGGTGGGGTGGGGGGGGGGGAGTATGCGAAACATCTATACATTGTTTGTGGACGTATGATTATTGGTTTGTGTGTTTTTGAGATAGGTGGAGAGGTGCGGGATGAGGGAGAGTTTTCTGGGCTGGGCTGATGGTGTAACTCATAATTAGGATGAGTCGATTCAATTATGCGTAGAGTTGGTTCTGATCTAAATGTTTTGATCTTTAGATAAGAAACCAACGGCATATCAAACATCGACTGACTTGTAGTCGCTCCCTAATGGTAGACTTAAACGGGATTCCCTACTGGTTTAACGGACTGATTGACGTGTAGGAATACGATTGAAAAATCCGGGAGGGAAGGGCCCTCCCCGGTGAAATTCAAGCTGGGAGGGGGGGATTAGCTGGAAGGAGTATCTAAAACATCTGTAAATTGTCCATATGCATGTAGGATTATTGATTTGTGTGTTTTCGAGATTTAGGCTGCTCACCCGTATACCACATGATCTGTATAAGAGATAAAGCTTGGACGCGGAGGAATTGATCCCGGGCACCAGTGATCCCGGATGAACAGTAAAATCTGAAAAAATAGTAAAAAAATTCAAAAAAATCTGAATTTTTTTGTCAAGAAACTTTGATGTTTTTTCTACATGCGTGCTAATTTTCGTGATGAAATGACATTTGTGGAGGTGTCAGCAAAAAAAAACAAAATCATGCTCCAAAAAAACTGTTTTTGGAAGCATTTTGGAGCATCGATTTTGTTTTTTTTGCTGAGACCTGCATGAATGTCATTTTGTCATGAAAATTTGTACGCACGTGAAAAATATGTCAATGTTTGTTGCCAAAAAAATTCAGAATTTTTTGAACTTTTTAAATATTTTTTTGTTTGTACTGTAGCAAAGGGTGCCTGTGAGCTCGAGCTCACAATAGCACTTTCGATAAAGCTTGCAAAAGGCTGAACGAAAAAGAGAGCGCAAAAGGGAGAGTGGAAGGAGCAAAGCTGGATCTACGTATTGTATATAAGATGGTCAGAGGAACAGCTAGCCAGCAACAATTAAACATGTGGATCCCAGTGCAAAGCGCCACCGATGATGGCGGCAATTATTATAACCGCGCTGTCAATCAAGAAAAAGAAAAGGTCACAAAGTGGGAAAACGGAGCTACGCGCACATATACCCTCTCCTTGTCTTGTTCACCAGCCAGCCGTCGAGATCAATCGATCATCCATCGATCTACCATGCCGTGCATGCATGCAAAATACGCAATGGAGCCGGAGCCGGAGCCATCACCGCAAAAGCTAGCGTAAATAAATAAAGAGGTGAAAAAAGGAGCAAGTTGGGCCTCGGCTGCAGCAGTAACTCATCATGCGTGCAGCAGGCCGGGGCAGGCGTCGAGCTCGAGCACAGGCCACGGCCAGAGGCACGTCGCCGTCCCCAGGAGGACCACCACGTACTCCATGTAGCACCTCCTCCGCGGTGTGGTCTCGGTCGACTCGACTCTCATCTCACATCTAAAATCTCATGCGTGCGTGTCCTAAATAAGCCAACCTCCCATAAAGATTAGAGAACAACCGTAGGGCCAATCCAGAGGCCGCCCGGTGCAGAACAAGCAAGGAGTCTGGACGATGGCGATGGGTAGGTAGACGGAGCCACAGGAGCCCGTACGTACGCCCGTCTCCCTTTGGCCACTCGATCGGTCGATCGGTCAATGGGCACTGACAGCTACGGATCATTGTGCATGAAGATGAAAGCCTAGACCTAAAAGACGTAAAGAAAAGAAATGAAATGAAATTCGCCTTCCGTTTTCTCTAGTCTCTAGCCTAGCTTTAAGCCCATAGCTAGTAGCAGTAAGTAGTGGCTGCTGCCCGTGCATGCGATGCGTGTGTGTACATATATGTATGTATACCTAGTCCCAAAATCTGCCGAGAGTTATGTCACGTCTGGGACATGCATGATCGAGCTATTTCTAGAGGTAATAGCACCAGGAGTCCCACAACTTGTCTTAGATGTGACAATTTGGTTCAAAACTTGCAAAAGCCAACTATTGAGTCCCACAACTTGCACCCAATGTGCAAATTTAGTCCTAGCCAATCAGACGACGACAAGTGAAGCCTAGTCAGCAGAGCCGGTCAGCGCAGCACATTTTTCAATTACCCCCCTGGCCTTTGCACTAATGAACCCGCACTACACCACCTGAGTTTAACTGGCTGGATTTTTCTTTGCCCCTAATAGCATGACGATTCAAAAAGATGAACAGAGTTTCCAAGCTAGTGCAAACCAGTACTGTGAGACATTTTTTAGAAGTCAGCAGATCCTAACACACTTACAAATGTCTAGAACATATGTCTGATCAGGTAAACCAGATGATACAGGCATATATAGAATCTGGCAAATTACTAAGAAAAAATAGATTGTTAATGCAGAGATAGTCACTGTGCAAGGCATCAAAATCAAATTGATTATCCGGGGAATAATTATCAGAGGCGCACCAACACAACTAAGATATAAGCAAAAATAGATCATTAATGTGCAGAGACAAACATGCTGCAATGCATCAAAATCAAATTGATTCTCCAAGGGGAAATTATCAGAGGGGCACCAAATACAAGCAAGGTAATGAAAGCAAAGCTGTAACAAGCTGAATGTTGCTGATCATGAGAAGTTTCACCTCAATCTTAGCAGGGCACAATCGTAAGCCATATACTAACAGAACAATGGAGCTCAAGCTAACAGCGATGCTACTTAGAACGATGGGATGGAATACTAGCTACTAGTCTGATCGAACTGAACTCTGGAATAAAATCAACATCGATCAGCTCTGCTCTTACGGGTAGTCTGTGAAATCGTCTGCGCGCCGATGCCGTGGCTCTGGCCGCCGGCCCACTCGCCGGCGTAGCAGTCGCCGCTATAGAAGCGGTAGACGCCGTGGCCATGGCGGAGGCACTGGCGATACTGGCCGCGGTAGCGGCTGTCGCGCGCCCAGCTCTCGATGCCGTAGCCATCGTACTTGCCGTCCACCCAGTCCCCCTCGTACTTGCCCTTGCCGAAGAAGTTGTAGACGCCGCTGCCGTTGCAGCGGCCCTTGTGGTCGTGGAACTCCCCCTCGTAGCAGTCCCCATTGATGTAGAACTCGACGCCCTCTCGCACCACGCGGCCGTGCGCGGCGGCGGCGCTGCCCCTGCCCTTGCTGTCGCGGGCGTGGTGCGGCCTGTTGCCCTCGTCGCCGATGAACCACTGCACGGAGCCGGACTGCGGGGAGCGGCGCATCCGCAGGCGGCGCGCGGCCGCGGCCGCCGCGGCGAGCGCGGCGGTGGCGGCGGCCGCGAGGAGGAGCAGGTGGCGGTCATCGGGGAGGAGGAGCAGCAGGAGGAGCAGGGCGAGGGGGAGCGCGAGGATGAGGGCCGGGTGGGGCGGGCCGCCCGGCCGGAGGCCGTGCGGGTGCAGCGCCCTGCCCTGCGCCGGCGCCTGCTACTTCTTGTCGTCGGGCTCCGGGTCCTCCACCAGCACCGCCTGGAAGGAGGAGCAGTTGCGCACAGTCGAGGAGCGCAGCAGCGAGGAGGGCGTCCGCGTGAGCTTGCCCGCGCCTCCTATGCCGGAGCCGCCGCCCCCGTGGCCGTCCATTGCTCGCCGCTGCCGCTCCCCGGCGCCCTCCCTCTCCTCAATTTCTGACGGATCTTGCTGGTCTGTCGCCGGTGTGAGACAGAGCTGCTGGGGCCGCGAACGCAGATCGGAGGGAAGGGGGGAAGCAGAGAGGGAGCAGAGGGGGAGTGGGTGGAGCGGAGAGGAGGGGAGAGGAGGCGGGTTCATTAGTGCAAAGGCCAGGGGGGTAATTGAAAAATGTGCTGCGCTGACCGGCTCTGCTGACTAGGCTCCACTTGTCGTCGTCTGATTGGCTAGGACTAAATTTGCACATTGAGTGCAATTTGTGGGACTCAATAGTTGGCTTTTGCAAGTTTTGAACCAAATCGTCATATCTAGAACAAGTTGTGGGACTCCTGGTGCTATTACCTCCTATTTCCGGCTACTACTAGGCACTAGCTAGCTAGCTAGCCCCGGCCACCGGGCTGACCATGACCGGCGTGCATGCAGCTGCGGCTGGCAGGATAGTCGAGGAAGCTAAGCTAGCTAGGCAGGTCCAGGCGTGCCCAACTGCACAATCAGCTAGCGGCAAACTGCGACTGCTATTCCACTGCGGCGCTGCGTCTTGTACTTGGCGGTGGCGTGGTGGATGGGAGAGAGCGAGAGGTTTTAAGCTGGCCCTTCCTTCCTTGCCTCCGACCTTACATAGACATGCATGGTCCCCCTCCGGCCCGACCTCACAAGCATCGCGCGCCCTTCCCCTTAAAACCGCACCAACTCGTAGCCAAGTTCCTCACATAGCGCACAAACACTACAGAGAGACGAGAGACGCTCCAAGTCAAGCTAGCTAGGCGCGAAGAATTCTCCGGGCTCACGTACGTAGCATAGCAGGCTAGGTGTCTCGCCGGCCATGGCGACGCCGCAGGAGGTGCGCAGGGTCGACTCCTTCTCGCAGCTGCCGTTCATCAGGCCGGCGGCCGCGACGGCGCAGCAGCAGCAGCAGCAGCAGCAGGCGAGGGACACCATCCGGCTCTTCGGCCGTGAGTTCTCCAACAACGACGCCCTCCTGCAGCAGCAGCGCAAGCAGGAGGCCGGCGCCGGCTCCCCGGACGCCGCCAACGGGAGCACCGTCACGTCCGAGGGCAACGGCGGCGGTGGCGCCAAGGGCGGCGCGTCTGGGGCGGCGGCCGGGGAGACGAGGAAGTTCGAGTGCCACTACTGCTGCCGCAACTTCCCGACGTCGCAGGCGCTGGGCGGGCACCAGAACGCGCACAAGCGGGAGCGCCAGCACGCCAAGCGGGCCTCCCTCGCCATGCACCGCTACGTCCCCGGCGGCCACCACATGTACGGCGCCCTCCTCAACTACCACCACCACCACCCCGCCGCCGCCCGCTACGACCAGCCGCCGCCGCACTACCCGATGTGGACGACCGCTTCCATGGGGCCCTACGGCGGGGGCGGCCCGGGCTCCATGTCGCAGCCCATCGACGGCAGCCCCGTCGCACAGGGCCACTGGAGGGTGCCCCTGCCGGCCGTGGAGAACTTCGGCGCGGCCGTCCGTCACGGCGCCGCAGCCGACATGCCGCCGGCCGTGGTGGTGCGGCCCGGGGAGGTGATGACCTGCAAGGACGAGAAGGTGGTGATGAGCCTGCTCTCCTCGTCGCCGTCCTTGTCGTCCTGCTCCTCCACGTCGCCGGAGAAGCTAGGTAGGTGTGAATTGGGGCAGCAGGAGGCTCTTAGCTTGGACCTCCATTTGTAACTCTTATTTTTCTAGGTTTCTTTCTTCTTGTGAGTTGGCAGTAGTACGTTGCAAGTGCATGTTGATTCAAAATAGCTTAAATAATCTCCACCGTTTTTGCCGTCTCGATCCAAGTTTAGCTAGCTAGCTTGCTTGCTCCCCGTTTTTTTTTTCAAGTTATTATGGAATCAAAATGGCTTCCTGTAATTTGCAGCAAGAAGGTAGTACAAATTAAAATTTCCATGTGGACTTATTGAGCTTATCAACTCCCCCACAAAGATTAAAATTTTGCATGCCATCTCAAGAAAAAGAAGCAAAATTATGTCACTTTAATTTACCATGCGAGGTAGTAAAAATTTGGCAACTGGAAATGTGGCGCAAAGGTTCGTTCATCATCATACGGTAGATGTAGAATCTGTGGGGCCAACACTGCCGTATATCGGCCCGTATACATGATGTACACAACATTGTTTTTCCTCCCCCACGGGCCCCATGCTAGCTACCTCTGTCTGTCTGAATTGCTTTGCACAGAGATGGGTCTTTTTAGCATGTGCTCTGCCCAAGCCAGGTATGCGATGTACTTTCTGGGCTTCCTCTTATAGATGAGTATTATGATAGTAGTAACTTAGTCGCGCCAGATTGGCACGTGAGCGGATGGCTAAAAGGATCAAGAAATAATAATTGACGTGAGTTCTTTTTTGTGAGCATTGTAATCTCAGGCAGAATGTCTGTTCTCATCCATGTACTCGTGCTTGCCTCAATCATGGTTGATTTCTTCATTGACGTCTCACAGTTTTCTTTAATTTGCAAAAAAATAGTAATATAAAATCAGTCCTTACAAGGCTTCCGGCTTTTGATATTAGGCTTAGGTGAGTGGTTTGGGTAGTGGCCTAGCTAGCACCCCTTCATCATATGGATAGGAGCAATGGCATATGTTGCCAAGATGGTGGATTCAGGTATATTGTTTGTAATACTTTATAAGATCCTCGAAAATAATCAATAAAGTGATCATATGCATCTCCCAGATGCAGAAGCCGGGGGTCATCCTCCTTTTCTAAAAAAAACAAAAACCCCGTGCAACCCTCTTAAAAATAAAGGAGCTCCCGTGCAAGAATGAAAATTAGAGGCTAGTTTATGAAGAAAGCAACACCGTCTTCCTTGTGCACCCCTCGACAATTGCCACGCCATGCCAAGTAAGATGTGTTAAAACTTAAAAGTCACTCCTAATTAACCTCTCCAAGGGATTGCACATGATGACACATTCACACCTTCCACGTCATTCACAGTATCCTTGAGCAGCGCTGGGTAAATTTCATTGCACATTGACATTGCACGGCGATGGCAGTACTGGTACTTGATTTGCAGGATTCAATTTCGGCAGACGTTTCTTGTCCTCACTTCGTGTCTCGTTCGTTGTCCCGGCAAGCAGGCCGACACGGACGTACTCCTACACACCGTCCTGATCACATCCTGCATTGCCCGCCATCAATTATCCCCGTACACATGTACAGATGTACTATGAGTTAGTATAATGAAACTAGCTACTTGTACCAGCTAACCGGTAATTTAAACTGTATAGA
Source organism: Triticum aestivum (assembly GCF_018294505.1). Lineage (NCBI taxonomy): Eukaryota > Viridiplantae > Streptophyta > Magnoliopsida > Poales > Poaceae > Triticum > Triticum aestivum. The sequence continues at coordinate 569,221,165 of NC_057809.1, read as the reverse complement.
AGTCGCATTTAGCTGCGTTCGAACAGCACTCGGACGTAGGCGGAATTACGCACGCAAGGCCCGCAGTGTGCTAGTGAAAAGCATGGGCCGGGTAAAGAAATTCCGCCCAACAATTGCACGCCGTCCATCTTTGCTGTGGAAAAACCTGCAAAAACTCCATCGCATAGAGATGATACATATATACTGTGTTACAAAATTCTAAGTCCGAATTTGATTCATAACTTCATAAAAAAAACATGTTCTGAATAGTATCACTTCAAGTATTATTGTGTTACTGTCACATTGTTACTTTTATTTTGCGAATCATATTGCAGTTTTATTCCAAAGTCACGGGGTTAAAATAGAGAGGTAATAAATCCTCAGAACTTGGGGGACATCTACTCATCCATACCGCAGTACATGACTCGATACGGGAGGGGAACTTTTTGTCTATGGGTTTATATACACTTTATATGGAAAAATTATTTAGTAATTAAATAAAAAGTCAACAAATTGTGAAAAATGTTTTTGAAATAACTTGACATTTTATTTTACTGGTAGAAAATAAGTCCACAAAATGATAAAATCTCGTTGACTTCTTTTCAAAAAATACAAAAATTTCGGTTAAAATAGTGTGAATAGTGACCAATAATAGCAAATAAATTTTAGTTTTTTTGCAGTGAAGTCAAAGCTGGTTTTGTATTCGTGAAAATTTATATAGTAGTGCAAAAGAAAGTCAAGTTTATTGTAAATAAATTTCCAAACTTATCTGACTTTTTATTCAATTATTAAAATAATTCCCATATATGAGGTGTATATATACCCAGGAACCAAAGGGTATTTCCCACTCGATACGGCTATAATTTTTCATACAATCTGCTACCCTATTTTGGGTCTTACTATTTTTTTTTGGAACAAACTCCCTTTCATTGTGCGCCTTGGAGCCTTATCCTTTCCCCGTCCACAGTAGAGAAAGGGCGACTTTTGGGCGACCCCGGGCGATCCACCTCGCCGCCGCCAGATCGGCGGGTTCCTCACCCTTCGGTGGCTGCTCCGGCAGCGGGAGGATGGGGAGGTCCCGATCTGCGGCGTGTATATAGCGTAGGTTCGGTTTGGGAGCTAGCCGGCGGCGTTGGGGAGTGGGCGGCGCGGCCGGAGTGGCGTTTTGCGACGGAGGTCTTCCTCTCCGGCGGTGGAGGTCCGAGGAGCTCCGCTGTCGATCTTCCGTCTTCCTCGTGCTCGGGGCTCGGTGGAGCTGCTGGGTGCACTTTTCCCTCACCGGAGTCCGCGGGACGGCGGATCCGGGATCTCGAAGTTCTGAATCGAGCTGGTGGTGCGGTGCAGGGCGTTGGCTTTGACGATGCGGGATGGAGGTCTTCCGGGGCTGAGCTTCGTCGACTTCCCGTCCGCGGAGGGTCTGTTCCAAATCCAAGGCTTGTGTGGAGCAGCAGCGGCGGCGCGCCGGCGATACGTTTTCGTCGTCGTCTTCGTCAACGGGGTGCTGGGGGCTTCAATGTAATTTTTTTTGTCTCATGACCTTTCTGTAAGAACCCTGTGCTAAATATCAACAGTTCTTTTCCCGCAAAAAAAAACCTCCCTTTCATTCATCGTCGGCTTGATTCGGTACTATCCATGGTATAATTTGTCTATTTAGTTTCCACAGTTATGTAAGTCTTTTCTTTACATGTTATATACATACTGTATGAATATTGCTGATCTTTTTTGTCGACAATTTTGAAGATATATCAATGTTAAACTAAGGATCTAGTGCCGTAGTACTCCTAATCAACCCTACTTTTTGGAGCTGGCTTTCAGATATGCATGTATCTCTGCCTATGACAACGAGTGTAAAATAACACACGTGGAGACGGGGATATATATCTGATCGATGTAAAGTGGGGACAGATCCTAAAAAGAAAATAGAAAAGGCGTAAAGTGGGGATCCCATGTAAAAGCCGCTGATTTAGCAACATAGAGCGGTCTTACGGACAAGAACTGAAACCACGCGATCGATTTCTCCGATGAATCATTGCACACAAATTAAGACACTTTTTGTGCAAGAGGAACGTCAACAGTATATCATCTTGTACGCACGCAGACATGACGGTATAGATGCATGCATGCTGCTCTGCCGCCGTGCAGCACTAGCTTGCAAGCATGTACTACGAGCTACTGCCGATCGAATGGGCCGAAACTGTTTGGCACAGACCGGAGATGGGGAGTTCCAGGGGGACAGGCAAACTGCGCCCGATCCACAGCCATCTATCTGACTGCTACTATAGCCAGTGGCAAGCTACATGTCACGACGACGGCGGTGCAAGCCAATGAGAAAGCCATTCCGGACGATGGTGGTGCCTGCCACTGCATGCATGCTGGCCGCGCAAACGGCCGGCTGACAGGGTCCATGACGGAGGAACGATGCAGAAAGTACGGTGGAGCTATTCTAGACAGATCTAAATAGGGGCACTGCGCCATGCGGCCAATTGGGGCGGCATTGCCCACATACGAGCAGGTACGTACGTCCATCCGCCTCTGCGGCGGCAGCGAGCAGGCATGCAGCGGCAGCGGCAGCACCACCGTGCTCCATGCAGTGGTTGCCGGCCGGCCAGGACCAGCTAGCGGCGCCAGAGGAGAGGAGGGGAAGGCGCATGCCGCTGTACTTGGATGGTGCCAAGGCACGCACTGACCAGTAGTTAAGGTTAAGCAGGTGGTACCATCCACGCTGCTGAGTGGCATGTGCATGGATCTGTCAAAGTGCGGGGACGATGTGCCACGAGAGTCAGTATGCTGATTGATTCATCTCCCTTGATTAACTAGTTAGTTTCTGCTGTTTGTACTGTACTCCCTCTGTAAACAAATATAAAAGCATTTAGATTATTAAAGTAGTGATCTTAACGCTCTTACATTTCTTTACAGAGGGAGTATGTGTTAACTCGTCGATGCCTACTTGCTCAGTTAGTTTTGTCCACGTACCCAGCGAGCCCCATGTGCCGCTCTTAACCGCGGAGGTCCATCAGTACAGTGCTTAATGCTCACTTAGTTTTATCGCTAAAAAAATGTTCAGTTAGTTTTGTCGCTAATCGATGGATCTGCTGGGTGCGCGCGTGTTTCGGTTGCTCCCGACGGCGCCAAGGGCCGACATGGGCCGGCCTTCGGCTGCCGTCTGTGTCTCTGGCGATCTGGCCCATCAGATTTGTTTGCATGCATGCATGCACAACAACGTGAAGGGTCAATGGATCTGATCTCCATCTGCATATAGCATACGTACGTGGCACGGGTTTTAAGGGGATCACGCATGCGCACCCAGAGGCACAGGGAGCGTACCGGAGGCGCACAGAGCAGCATCAAGATTGAAGCTGTAGGGTGGGTACTACGAATGAGCAATGAGCTAAGCTCGCGAATGATTGGGCCGGTCTTACACTATTTGCGGTTGCACGCCTCGATCTTTCTAGGAGCGGCACTGTAGCTCTGTCTCATCATGCATGCATGGCAGCTACCGCAAGATTCGATATCTTCTCCCTAGTAAAGTAGCTAACTTTGACATCAGCATGCAATAGCGTCCTAGTGAGATTGTATCAGACAGATGTTTGTAACGCGATCTTTGCCAACTGCTGCCAGATGCCGTAAAAGGCACATCGAAAGATCTACATGCATGCACATATATAGTAACACTAACACTAGCTACCTAGAAGGGTTAGGTCCAGTGATCGATCGAATCCATCATCATGTGAAATCATATGATGATCCATATCGAGTATTTGACAAAAAACTACTACATTAGAGGTTGCTGTCCCATTAAACTATCACATTCAAAAAAGTGACTGATAACTACCAAAGATTTTTAATTTTGTGACTAAGAGCCTGTTTGGTTTCAACAAGTCACCTGACTTATAAGTCAGCTGACTTAAAACCAGTGACTTATAAGTCACGCCTATTTGATTGTCACCTGACTTATAAGTCACCTGACCACACCTTTTCACCTTGTTTTTTTATGTAAAGGTGGTGGGACCCACGCAAAAGGGGGTGACTTATAAGTTTTAAATTGGTGTGGAGCAACTTATGACTTATAAGTTGGGGTGACTTATAAGTTGGGTCCGTTTGGCAAAATAAGTCACTTTTTTCACTTTTCGACTTATAAGTTGATGACTTAGGGCCTGTTTGGTTTCAATAAGTCACCCGACTTATAAGTCAGGTGACTTAAAACTAGTGACTTATAAGTCACGCCTCTTTGGTTGTCACCTGACTTATAAGTCACCTGACACACCTTTCCACACCAATCAACATCATGCAGGTGGTGGGACCCACGCAAAAGGGGGTGACTTATAAGTTTTAAATTAGGGTGGAGCAACTTATGACTTATAAGTTGGGGTGACTTATAAGTCGGGTCTGTTTGGTAAAATAAGTCACTTTTTTCACTTTTCGACTTATAAGTTGGTGACTTATTTGGAACCAAACAGGCCCTAAAGACTACCACTTTTGAAAAATGGCTGGTTTAGACGATTTAAACACGTTTATGACATGCGGGACCCAACCGTCAGGGCTGATGTGGCTCCAAAGTCAATTTCCTTTATTTTGACCGTTACGTTGACCGTTATTACAAGTGGGGCCCACCTGCCAGCATCACTCTTCTTATTCCTCCTCCTCCTCCTCTCTCTTTCTTTGACATTTCCTCGAACACCTCATGTGCACTCGCAAGGCACCTCCGCTGTCCTCAACTGCCGGCGCTCACCTCTCCCTATGCCTCGATCCCGTTTGGATCGGGAGAGCCCGAGTGCCCAACCACTCCGGCGACCGCCTTTCCCCCTCGCGTCACTCCGGCGAGGTCACCTCTGCCGGCGACCACCGCCACCAGCACGCACGAACCAACCTAGCTAGTACTCGCACGAACCTACAACGCACACGCACGCTCAAGCATTGGCCACTAAATTCTCGTTCAAAGAATTAAACGGCAACGCACGCGCACGCTCAAGCATCGGCCTTGGTCCGAGTTCCCACATGAGCTCCTGGGGCTCTTCATCGCTCGTCTCCCGTTCTCCATGCAGGTGCAGTCGGCACGCGAGGAGACGACGCCGGATGCCGCCAAGCTCGCGCGCCTCGTCGAGGAGCCACAAGAGTGCGAGTCACGCCTGCGCACCGAGTTGCTCGAGCACAAGATCCTCAAGGCGACCATCGTTGAGGAGCTGCGTCGGGTGCTGGCGCCGATGGCCTCGGAGGAAATTCCGTCAGCTTCGGCGGCCGCTTCCACAGCTCCAGCCACCTTGGTTGCGCCGCCGTTCTAGTCCCCAACCAACACCAGTGACGTGCTGCGCCGGGGCGTCGCCATGGAGGAGTTCAGAGCTCAAACCCGAATGCACACGAGGTGTTCGAGGAAATGCCAGAGACAACAGGAGGAGGAAGAAAAGTGATGCTGACAGGTGGGCCCCACTTGTAATAACGGTCAACGTAACGGTCAAAATAAACAGAGTTGACTTTGTCGCCACGTCAGCCCTGACGGATGGGTCCCACATGTCATAAACGTGTTTAAATCGTTTAAACCGGCCATTTTTCAAAAGTGGTAGTTTTTAGTCACAAAATAAAAAAAAATTGATAGTTATCAGTCATTTTTTGAATGTGGTAGTTCGGTGGGGACAAAATTACTGTTCTGACCCTTAAGGCAAACTAAATCCCGATTTGACCTCGTTCCGAAAAAAAATTCGTTTCTGACCTTTTCTGGTGACGCCAAGGTCCCTGGCGTCTGGGTTACGAAGCAGACGCCAGGGGCCAGACGCCAGGGACCCCGGCGTCTGCTTCGTAACCCAGACACCAGGGACCAGGCGGGCAGGCGGGCAGTGCGGGTCAGGGGCCAGATGCCAGGGACCCCGGCGTCTGCTTCGTAACCCAGACACCAGGGACCTTGGCGTCACCAGAAAAGGTCAGAAACGAATTTTTTTTCGGAACGAGGTCAAATCGGGATTTAGTTTGCCTTAAGGGTCAGAACAGTAATTTTGTCCGTTCGGTGGGACGGTAATTCTAATGTGGTAGTTTTTTGTCAAACACTCATCCATATCAGAAAGGTTGAGGCTGACACGGAGCCTATGGCTAGTTTGTAGGCCTCATTGGTCTATCAAGTGACTGAATGAAACCGGTGACAAGAAGAGCATCTCGGTTAACAAGCTGCAGTTATCGCCGTCCTTGCGTGACGTTGTTGCCCGGCCGGCCAGATCGAACGGGCCGATCGATCGATACTGCTCGTAACTGTATGGGTACAATCAGACTGACAGACACGTCGGGAAGCAGCCTCGTCCTGCACAAGGCGCGCCCGACAGCCAGTACTGATGCTTCACTGCCGCATGGAGTACGCGCCAATTAAGCGTGCAGGGTAATGTCGCACGGATCGATCGACGCAATCATTGGACAGCGCTGCAGTAATCGCCTTGTGCGGCGGTGGCCGTGACATGAGCGAAACTGTGAGTGACTGAGTTCTGAAGATGGCGACTGTGTGCACACTGCATGCCTGATTAGTATAGTCGACAACTAATACCTCCATTCCATGATGTAGTGCGCACATGCCTGATTAGTATAGTCGACAACTAATACCATCATCCCAATTACACATCTACTAGAACAACATAGTTGAGATCCAAAAGCACACAAGGTCAATCAAAGAAAAACAAGCATAAAGGTAAAGTTCTTCCAAATCTAAGAGAAGATGAGGTCTTAATCATCTAGATAGATCCTTCCCGTGAACGGCCGCGATACACTTCATCAAAAGGCTCACACTGAACAAAACAACATCGCCCTCCCCTCCCGCGTCGCTCCCGCGAGCGACCTGGGGGGCTAACCCTAGCGCTGCCGCCGGGCTAGCCTCTCTCCCCTTGCAGCCGCCGGTGCGTGCCGTCGGGCAAAGCCCGGTCAGCGGCGGCGGTGGCGGCGGGGTTTCTCACTCCCATTCGAAGTCGTCCGACACGGGCCGCGGTGCACAAGCGCAGGGCGTGTCGGCGTGGTGGCAGATGTCTGGCGGCAGAGTCATGGACGCGTGGCCCGGCGCGGTGGGCTGTGTGCTGGTGACTCCCGTCGCGGCCCTGGGCTGATTTGGGCGGCGCTGGCGGAGCAAAATGGGTTAGGTTGCGAAAAGATGCCAAATTGACAAAATTTTGCGGATGATATGGTGGAGGGCCTAGGCAAAGATGCCAAATTGTCAACATTTTGATGGATTCAAATGATGTTGGAACCTATCTAGATGGATGGGGGTGTCAATAGCTAATCAACGAGCTAAAGAACGTCAAAATCGGACTCCGGATGTGGAAGATATGGCTGAAACAGCGAAGGGCTGTCGGCTGAACTTGGAGGGCCGTGCGTACGGTATAGGTCCTTGGGTACGGGGTGTCCAGAGATTTTTCAGGGGGGCGTGCACACGGGGTCTGGGGCCCGTGGGCACGGGGTGGGCGGAAATTTCACGATTTTGTGGCTCACTTTTGAGGTGGAAAACAAAAATTGGTGGTGGAATTCGTGGTGTGGAGGTGGGGAAAGCGAAGATCTACTTGCCAAACATCAAAATCGTGGATCAAACACGACAAAATCTCACAAGAACTAACAAATTGCAATAAAAATTTTGGACCTATTTTTGTGGGGATTTTCCAATTGGGACAAAATCAAACAAAATTGGGCTAGAAAACAAAGGGGGGAGACTCCAAATTTGTGAGAACCTAAGCTCTGATCCAAGATGTTGTAGGGTGGAACCCTAAGTGGAGATCTTTCACGAATTGGAGGGGGAATCCCATGAAGAACACGAAGAACACCAAGGAAACACACAAGAACAAGCTCACTTACACATCCACTAGACTCAAATCCACACAAGATCCACAAAGGTACATAAACAACAAGAGGAGCATGGGTACATGATAAAGTCCATCTCAAATCCCAAAGGGATATGAGGTCTTGAGATCTCAAGAGATCCTTCCCTAGGTGGGGTCTTGAATCCACTAGGGATCTTCTCCTATGAGGTCTTGATCTCCATGGAGTAGGTAGATAGGAGCAAAGCTCTCAATATCATATCATGTGCTTTGCTAACCCTAACAAATGACCTAGGTATGAAATATATAGGTAGCCGGAGGAGGGGGACAAAGTGGACGCCCAAACAAGTGGCTTTCGGACAGCTTCCTGATGGGCCCGGGCGCACGGGGTAAGTGGGGCCTGTGCGCACGGGGGGCCCGTGTCCACGATACACGCCCGTGCGCATGGGCTATCAATAGCTACAGTGAGAGGGCCCGAGCACACGGAGTATTTTGGGCCCGTGCGCACGGGGTGTCCAGAAACTCTCTGGACAGGTCATGCACACAAGGCCTAGAATGGCCGTGCACACGGGGTCGGCTCTCCTTGCAGCTGCTGAAGGAAATATGCCCTAGAGGCAATAATAAAGTTGTTATTTATATTTCCTTATATCATGATAAATGTTTATTATTCATGCTAGAATTGTATTAACCGAAAACTTGATACATGTGTGGATACATAGACAAAACACTGCGTCCCTAGTAAGCCTCTACTAGACTAGCTCGTTAATCAAAGATGGTTAAGTTTCCTAACCATAGACATGTGTTGTCATTTGATTAACGGGATCACATCATTAGGAGAATGATATGATGGAGAAGACCCATCTGTTAGCTTAGCATATTGATCGTTCAATTTTATTGCTATTGCTTTCGTCATGTCAAATACATATACCTTCGACTATGAGATTATGCAACTCCCGGATACCGGAGGAATACCTTGTGTGCTATCAAACTTCACAATGTAAATGGGTGATTATAAATATGCTCTACAGGTATCTCCTAAGGTGTTTGTTGGGTTGGCATAGATCTATATTAGGATTTGTCACTCCGAGTATCGAAGAGGTATCTCTGGGCCGTCTCGGTAATACACATCATAAGAAGCCTTGCAAGCAAAGTGACTAATGAGTTAGTCACGAGATGATGTATTACAGAACGAGTAAAGAGACTTTCCGGTAACGAGATTGAATTAGGTATGAAGATACCGACGATTGAATCTCGGGCAATTAACGTACCGATGACAAAGGGAATAACGTATGTTGTCATTACGGTACGACTGATAAAGATCTTCGTAGAATATGTGGGAACCAATATGAGCAACCAGGTTCCGCTATTGGTTATTGACCAGAGAGGTGTCTTGGTCATGTCTACATAGTTCTCGAACCCGTAGGGTCCGCACACTTAACGTTCGATAACAATTTTGTATTGTATGAGTTATGTGATTTGGTGACCGAATGTTGTTCGGAGTCCCGGATGAGATCACGGACATGAAGAGGAGTCTTGAAATGGTCAGAAGGTAAATATTTATATATAGGACAGTGATATTTGGACACCGGAAGTGTTCCGGGGGTACCGGGTACATATCGGGTCACCGGAAGGGGTTCCGGGCATCCCCCCGGCAACTACATGGGCCTAATGGGCCAAGAAGGGGACAGACCAGCCCCTAGGGGGCTGGTGCGCCCCATGTAGGCCGAAATAAGGGGGGAAGGAAAGAGGGGAAGAGAGAAAGGAAGGGGAGCAATTTGGCCCCCCCTTCCTTCCCTCCTCCCTCCTCCTTCCTTCCCCTTCCGGATGAATATGGAAGGGGGAGGCCGAATTTGGAGGCGCCCAAGTAGGATACCTCCTACTTGGGGCGCCACCTTGGCTGCCTCTCCTTGTTGGAAATATGCCCTAGAGGCAATAATAAAAGTATTATTATATTTCAATGTTGATGATAAATGTCTTTTATTCATGCTATAACTGTATTATCCGGAAATCGTAATACACGTGTGAATACTTAGACCACAATATGTCCCTGGTGAGCCTCTAGTTGACCAGCTCGTTGTGATCAACAGATAGTCATGGTTTCCTGACTATGGACATTGGATGTCGTTGATAACGGGATCACATCATTAGGAGAATGATGTGATGGACAAGACCCAATCCTAAGCATAGCATAAAAGATCGTGTAGTTCGTTTTGCTAGAGCTTTGCCAGTGTCAAGTATCTCTTCCTTCGACCATGAGATCGTGTAACTCCCGGATACCGTAAGAGTGCCTTGGGTGTATCAAACGTCACAACGTAACTGGGTGACTATAAAGGTGCATTACAGGTATCTCCGAAAGTAGCTGTTGGGTTGACACGGATCGAGACTGGGATTTGTCACTCCGTATGACGGAGAGGTATCTCTGGGCCCACTCGCTAATGCATCATCATAATGAGCTCAATGTGACCAAGGTGTTGGACACGGGATCATGCATTACGGTACGAGTAAAGTGACTTGCCGGTAACGAGACTGAACAAGGTATTGGGATACCGACGATCGAGTCTCGGGCAAGTAACGTACCGATTGACAAAGGGAATTGCATACAGGGTTTGATCGAATCCTCGACATCGTGGTTCATCTGATGACAACATCGAGGAGCATGTGGGAGCCATCATGGGTATCCAGATCCCGCTGTTGGTTATTGACTGAGAGCGTCTCGGTCATGTCTGCATGTCTCCCGAACCCGTAGGGTCTACACACTTAAGGTTCGGTGACGCTAGGGTTATTAGGAAGACTAGTATGTGACTACTGAATGTTGTTTGGAGTCCCGGATGGGATCCTAGACGTCACGAGGAGATCCGGAAGGGTCCGGAGGTAAAGATTTATATATGGGAAGTTGTCAAACAGACACCGGGAAGTTTCGGGGTCATACCGGTATTGTACCGGGGCCACCGGAAGGGTTCCGGGGGTCCACCGGGAGGGGCCACCCCTCCCGGGGGGGCACATGGGCTGCGTGGGGCAGGGAGCCAGCCCCTGGTGGGCTGGCCGCACCCCCTCCCTTGGGCCCATGCGCCTAGGGTTGAGGGGGGAACCCTAGAGGGGGCGCCCCCCTTGGCTTGGGGGGCAAGCCACCCTCTCCCCTCTCCCCTAGGCCGCCGCACCCCCC